>NC_080465.1:76443884-76473884 GCF_028018845.1 Melospiza georgiana
TTTTTCTCTCTCCTTCTCTCTCTGCCTCCTCTCCTCTCTTTTTTGTTTTCTTTCTTCACTCTTTCTTGTTTCTTTCTTATTTTTTTGGATTTTTTTAAAGTTATCTTCTCTTTTTTATTTCTTTTTTCCTTTCTTTCTTTTTTTCTTCCCCTCTTGAAAAGTAGGGAGACAAATTGTAGTCATTGAACTCCGGGGCCATAAACTCAGTTATTTTTACCATTCTGCCCCCATTATCTTACTCCACGCCTTTATGGAGATGCAAAAATTGCTCTGCTATCTCTGGACATTGCAAGGTCAACCTGCCTTTCACTTCAGTGGACTCCCTAAAGTGCTATTGTCAACTCAGAAGGCTGAGTCAGACGAGCTGCGTGCAGGTGGTGGCTCTACAGGAGGCAAAAATTTCCTTTCCCCATTCCCCTCCCACCCTTCAGCATGTTCCACAATGAACCCAAGGCACCACAAGAGCAAGCCATGGATTGGTAAATTGGCATAGCTCAGAGATCAGCCAGTCAGTCAATCTTAACAGCAATTCATTCTTGGATTTGTGGATGCTGTGCAAAAGGATGCTTTAAAAAATCTAGGATAGGGTAGTTATTAAAGGAGATTAAAGGGTATTATGGAGTGCTTCAGCAAGTTATAATTAAAAAAAAAAAAAAAAAAAGAAAAAGGAAGACGGAGCAAAAGAGAGCAAGAGAGAGGGAGAGTAGGCTAATTTTTCCAGTCAGTGAAATTTCAAGGATGAGAAGCCTAGTTTTTCTTTGTTACTGGCTTCAATATTAATTATGCAGTATTTTTTCCACTTAACAAAGAGAATCAGCTCCTTCAGTCCAAATTCCCTAGCTAATTTCTTTAAGGTAATAATGTGTACACAAGACACAGACTCAATGTTCATTGCCAATTGGAGGTGCACCAATGTAGCACTTGCTGCAAATTCAGCCTCCTCTGAAAAGAGAGTGGCTTGTGACCCTCAGATAGCCCAGGTATGAATACTGTCTTCCTAAATGGAAAAGATGATTCAGCATTGGCTTCAGTCATGCAAATTGATCCTACAGGGAAATATCTTTCTTTCTCTTCATTTGCAGACAGAATGGGATGCATTTTATGGTGTTACACAGAACACCAGGACACAAAATTTGATGGTCACATATGCCCTTAAAAAACAGTCTGTCTTTAAAATTATTTAGCACATTCACCCTCCATGCAGCAGCTGATCACACTTATATAAGATATTTCAAGCCAAAGGGCATTCTTATAAAGTCAATACTGAACATATATCCCAAAAAAAGCAAAAAAAAATAGAAACTTTTCAAATTCCTAGAGAATTGAGTAATTTTAATTTTATTTTCATACTTTATATTATTTAACATTAATTTTATATTTTATATTTTATAGTTTATAGTTTTTTGTTTATATTTTATATTTTGAATTATATATTTTATATTAATTTTTTTTTAAACTTGTTTTTATATTATATTTGCTTGGATTTTGCTATTCTTGGTAAAGAATGCAAATGGCAAGATCAAACTTCTGTTCAACTGGAACCTGGGAGTATTTAGTACCTCCAGAAAATATATATTTTTCCAAAAAGCAAAATCCAATCTTGAAGGAAGAGCCTTTTTGATTCTTCAAACTGGTTCTGACTTCAGAGGTTGTTTCAGTTTCCAAATAGGTGATGGAGCACGATCTGCTTTCAAGGTCCTTGGATTTCTAGGCTGTGCCTTAGGATTCCATTTCTTCTAAACGTGAGGGCATTCTTTTCCCAGTGACTTTTTCAGCAGTGAAGCATTTTCCATATTCAAAGTCAAGGACTGGCACAAGGACAGCAGATTGAAGCTTGTTGACCATGCTGAAACCTGGTAGCCATGGCTATTTCTCCCCCTCACATTCAGACCACATGTAAGATTCAATTGATAGAATAAAAAAAAATTATTGTATCAAAAGATAAAATCTTCCCAGCATGAGCCATATCTTTCACTTATCAACGCTCAATTATTCTGTGTTGTGCTTTTTGTTTCCTGGAGCTGTGCTACATGGAACCCAACACAGCCAGGGCTTGTAAAGACCCATTACGTCCTTAGATTCCAGACCTGCAAGGTCACTTCATCAAACCAAAGCTCATTAAAAAAAAGGAAGAAAGGTGATCTACCATTCTGACCTCGGACATTGTAGCTGAAAAAGCCCTTTGCCATTTATATTTCAACTTTCAATGAGTATATGACTCAGTACTGGAAGGATTTGTAGCTGACACTCAATAGAAGCTGCTCTCGAATTTTGACAAATCCCATCTTGAGCCGAGAAGAGAAACAGATATTGATCCTAAGTGTACCTAATTCATCTCTGCACTTGTAATCCCAAAAGAAAATGGCTTCTATAACCAGAGGGCGTTCAATATTTTTTCCATCTTGTAAAATAAACAGCAGTTATTTTGGTGTGTCTTCATGCGTTGGGAACAACATTGGAAGTAAACAAAGCACTGATTTTTTTTCCTTTCCTTTTTCTTGAGCAGAGTTACAAGAACTGCTGAGCCTTTTGATTAGACTAATTAAATTGTATCAAATAATTTAGACTGATGAAAGTGTGGAGGCCACAGCAGCACTGTGAGATCTGTGCCTCTGAAAGGAAAGCTCCATGCCCTTGTCAGAGAAATGCATTTCGGCAAGGATCATGTAATAAACCTTGAGGAAATTCATTTCACCCTGATGATCCAGCCTCAGTAGCAGCGTGGCGGCACTAGCACTGGGGGAGCTCTGAGTGATGATATGTGGAGAGATAAAAGGCTGTGTTCTCTTGTCAATTACATTTGTATAAATTTGGAGAAATTAGATTGATTTTTCTGGTGCTGTTGAAGATAGAGCCTGAGGTCAGGACCTAATCCACAATTTTCCATATTGTTCCTTTTTTCAGCATGTCATATCAGAACAACAGACTGCTAAATGGAGAAGGTTTAGAAGTTCTGTCCTGAGAGTGACTCATGACAAGAACTGGATAGGAAGCAACCAAGCATTCTAGCTGATAAGTATTTTCAGTTCCTAAAGTACAATTACCTGGAAGGACTAATGCAGGTATACAGTGTCTGAAGCCCTCCTATGATGTGGGACAAGCAGTCTGTTTTTACAAATTAACAAATCAGGTATTTGAACCTCAGTCTCCCATCGTTATTGAAATATTGAATTTTGTGGAGCAGCTGTGACTCTTTCCTGATATAGCTAAGATCCACTAAATATGCTGAGTTTCTGAGAAAAGTTTTTTGTTTCAATAAATCAGACTTTTCTGACAACAATGTCAACAGATGTTGAAAAATTTCCTCTTAGCTGCAGTAATCATACAAGGGAGAATCTGACTGCAAAAAAATGGTGAGCAGAAAAGAGTATTTGTAGGCAGGTGAGAAGCATTAAGAGAAACTCAGCAGGGACTTGAAATTTTTAAGCAAGAGACACTTCAGATGTGTCTCGTACTTAAAGATGTGTCTCTTAAGATCACTTAAGATGTTTCAGATTTTTGAAACAAGGGTAACGTGGTGCAACTTAGTGTAGATGGATGGTAGTAAGGAATCAATGTCACACATATAAGCACAGAGATTTTTCCTTGTGCCAGATCAAGATTGTTCTTTTCTTTTTGGTTTTCACAGAATTGCAGAATTGAAGTTGCAAAAGATATCCAAGAAGATCAAGTCCAACCTTTGACTCCACTTTTTATATCTGCAAAGGAAGGGTGAAAGAGCAGTTACTTCAAAGGAGGTACTTGAAAGGTGCTTCTCTTAATCATTGTCCTAATTGTAAAATAATTCACTTAATTGTTGCTCCTCCCACCTATAATTTCTTATAATTATATATATATATATTTGATGGTTCATAAAAACCATCTCATGAGGATGTTTAGTACTTTTTTCTGGACTGAAATCTCAGTCTTCTGGTGAAACTGTAAGACCCTAATTCAAGCAAGTGCTATGAAGGTGAATGTCCAGCAAGACCTTTCGAAATGTCTGATAATGTTAAGATCAATAGACTCCTCCTTCTGCAAGCCAGATGGAGGTACATCTCAGTAAGATCACAATCATGGCCTAAGCAAGATGTTCGCAAAGAGATTGCTTGTTGGTAGTGAGATGGTTAAAATGGAGAGATAGCAAGTAAAAAAACGAGATTTGTGCTCCACTGAATGATTCAGACACCCTTCTCTTGAAGTAGCTGCAGGGATCTGGCCTCCAGTGGGGCTCAAGGGGATTGATGGGTCGTTGGCCAAAGTGAGTGTGGTTGTCCTCCATGAAGTTTCATGTCCTCTGCCTCCTCCATGAAGTTTCATTTAACAGGAAAGGAAGAAGTCCTGGATGCCTATGCATAGGCAAGTGAGGATTTGTCTTCAAACACAAGTCCTTATCTTCTTTCATAAATATCAAATGTCTTTTGGATTTTTGGGTGCAAAGGTACCAAGATTGTCAGCTAAATTATTTCTGAACAGGAAAAGTGAATTCAGCAATGTTTCAGTTCAAAGAGGAAGGATTTAGTTTCAGAGAAATACAGAAGTATAAAATCATAACTGTGTTTAGGTTGGAAGAGACCTTAAAGGTCACCAAGTTCCACCCCCCTTTTCTGCTGGACCAGACTGGTCAAAGCCCCAACCAGCCTGGCCTTGAGCACTTCCAGAGGTGGAACATCCAAAACTTCTCTGGGCAAGCTGTGCCCGATCCTCACCAGGCTTAGGGAAGACTTTCTTCATAATACCCGGATAACCCTACTCTCTTTCACTTTGAGTCCATTCCCTCTTGTCTTCTCACTCTATGCTCTTGTAAAATGTTATTTTCCATCTCCCTCGTAGGCTCCCTTCATGTTCTGAAAGGCTGCAATTAGGTGACCCCAAAGCCTTCTCTTCTAGGCTGAACAAGCCCATTGCTCTCTGCCTTTCCACATGGGAGAGTTTCTCCTTCCTTCTAATCAGTTTGGTGGCTTCCTCTGGACTTACTCAAGCAGGTCAATATCCTTGTGGTCAAAAAGGCACAAATAACGTGTTGCCATTTTCATTTGGCAATATCTTGCTTTTAATGAAAAACTCTAAAACATGAAGGGCAGGGAAAGTTTTCTCTTTTTTTTTTTTTTTTTTCATAAACAAGAAAAACCCATAAAATATGTGCCAAATTAGATGTTTTGGGTAGAAAAAAAAAAGATAGAAAGTAGAAGCAATACTGGATTTTCTTTAAAAGGAAGTTTGCATATAATTTTTTGTTCTTCAGTTGTCATGCTTTCAAATATTTTTGTTCTTTAATTGTTTAGGGCAAGAATGGTCATAGATTGATGATGATGCAGAAGTAAACAAGAAATTGGACTTGAATTTCTGTGGTTTCTCATGAGCAGCTGATAGAAACACCCAGGTACTTCCTAGCCTGAGTAACACACATCTCTTCTGAAGTAATCAAAGCTCTGCTGCAGAGCAGCTTATAAATGATCTGGAATTAATATTGGACTATAAAGAAGGGATCCCACTCAACCAGGTTTGCAGATGCCTGCTACAGAGACAGAAGAACCCGGGTTTATTTGAGGCTGCAAAGATGGCTGTTGAGAAACAAGCATCATAATGATGGTGTGTAATGGCCAGGTCATTTAGGTATTTCGGTCATCAGGTGAAACAGTGTGGAATCTGTGACATATAAAAATTACCAAAGGATCACCAGTTACTTCCTTTTTTCTTTTGCTATGACTAGTTCCCTAAAAAACAAGTAAATGAAAAAATATAAGAAAGCCAGCTGGCAAGGCTGCAAAGCATTGAACATAAACATTAATGGCAGTGTGCCCTGGTTTAGGGCAAATTTGTTAAAGAATCTGCAAAGGAGGGCCCCCCCTCCAGAAAGCAAAACCCACACGGCCCCTCCACGCAACCGGTTCGGGAAAAAATTCCTTGGAGAGAGGTGGAAAGAACCTGTTTATTTCAGGCACAGCACCCCCCCAGCACACAAAATGAACAATACCCGATGACACCGCTCTGAGAAAGATGACAAAATCAGAAAGTCTCTTTCGGGGGTGGTTGCTCTGTTCTCAGTCCCTCCGGCGCTGGGGCAGCTGCTGCAGCCAAACCCTCGGTGTTCCCGGGTCCCAGTCCAGAGCAGGTTCAAGATGGTCACAGGAACAGGAGAGGAGAAACAGTCCGGGAAGGAATTTGGACTGTTTAGCTGGAACTAGCTAATAAGCAGAAGCAAAAGCAGGAGGAGAAGCAAGAGCAGAAGAGCAAGCAAGCAAAGCAGCAAGCTGAAAGCTAGAAGTGAAAAACAGCCCTATGTACTGCTGTCTCTGTGTTCCTGATAAGAGAAACCCAAACAAATCTTCCACTCTTCAGAGCCGGTCTTAAAGGCACAGAACAGATGAATGGGGATACAAGCATCACCACGTCACCCCAGGACACAGTGCTTTTTAACTTGCATATCACTTTTAATCTAAGGCTCTTAAAATGATCCACATTAATTAAGCCTTATGATTCTTTATTGATGCCCATAAGAAAAGGCAGATAATACTTCCTGATACTCTGTGAATCAGAGAAACTTAAATCAATGACACTAAGATTCTCAGGTACTTTTTAAAAGGTAGGTTGGTTCAGATCATATTCACTCAGAGGTTTGCATTAAAATTCTATTAAACAAAAGTATCTAGCCATGTCACCTTTTTGTTTTATTTTTATTTTTTAGTGACTGATTCCAGATTTACTGCTACTTACTTTCTGGGACTACTTTCCTTATCAGATAGTGGATGATAGAAAGGAAAAAATGAGCTGCCTGAAATCCTGGAGGATTCTTAATTTTGAGTATAAGCAGATTCAATTTTTTTCTGTCTATAAAGTAGGAAAAAAATCCAAAACATTAAAAATGAAGGATCTGCCCAGATTGTCTAACTGAACTCTTTGGAGCACACTCACAAAGGTCTAGATTCATTGCTCCATAACACCTGACTGGCAATAATCATACAAAATATTCTGTGATGTTAAAAGCAGGAGCTTAATTTCTCTAGAGGTTAATTCAGCCTTCCTGTGATCTCAGTTAACTGGTAAAGTGACTTATCTCTCTTCACTGACTAGACAGGGAACTGTATTCCAACTAAAAAGGCCTCAGATGCTTCACAAATTAGGAGGATTAATCCAAGTCTTAACTCTTTATGTGTGACCAAATCCTTCATATAATATTTCCTTCAGAATATCAGTTTAGGGATTCAATTGTTTAATCTGAGTGACAGCTAAATTAGGAGTTTTGTTTTTATAAACTTAGTTTGATTGAGAAGAATTCATCTAGAAAGATGTCAGTAGCCTTGGAAACCCAAATGTTATCCTTGTTCCTCTGTTTCCAGTGGGAAATTATATCAGTTCCTGTAGAACCAAATTTTTCCCCATTTGCTAATAGAAATCCCTCCTTTGAGACAGTTCTGGGTCACCTCAACTCTTCATCCCATGTTAAACTCTCTCTTATTCTTATTAAGAACATTGGTTTTTTTGACTTTTGACTCCTTTTACTGTACATGCAGAGACACACCCTGCTTGAATATGATATGTAAATATGTATAAAATGTTTTATCCTACATAGAAACTGATTAATATAAATTATGCTATTCATTGCTGTATCTTCCAGATGAATGGAACAGTATCAAGAGTATTCTTCCCTGTAATAGGAACAATAATACGTTGTCAATAGACAGATACCTTAATAAAATGAAAAATAAGTTCAATGACAGAAACAATAGATTTCATAAGAAACTATATGACAGGGAAGAGGCATTGCATTGTTTGGAACACCTGTGGTTAATTATCATAGCTGAATACATTAAATTCAGTTTCCAACCTCATATATCTTCATAGACTATTTGGCGATATTAAGCGATAAAGGCTTAATAATCAAAAGTACTGAGTTAGCAAATGTTTTCTAATTTTAATAACTTCTTGTTGTAATTACCAAGTCTTGGAGTGAAATTATTTAATTAGAAAGTAATCAAGAAGTGTCTACTGTTAATTGAAGAAATTATAAAAGATCTACATTTTTAATATATTTCTTGGGTAATAAAATTAAAGTCTATGATAATTATTTTATAAACCATGCTGATAAGGAAAGTTTGATACCAAAATGAGATATTGTGTCTATTAATTCCCATAGCTACATTTGCCTTTGGCAGGTAAAACCCAAAGAAAAGTTACTTTGGACATATCCATTATCTGTCATTTCACATCTTAGCGTACTTAAAGAATGTCCATTCATGCTCACTGCTCCTGTGAGAATAGTAGTAATTAACATTATACCTATTTTCCCAACTAATAAATTGAGGTTAAATGTGTTGCTATAAATCATGGCTATTTATAGGTCAGAATGAAAAATTTGTATCTAATTTCCTTTTGATAAAAAAATGGATTTATAAGTAATATTTTTAAAAATAAATTGAGATAATATATTTTCATAAATATTTTAACTTTTCAGAAATTTAATAGATGCATTTCAAATCAAAACAAAAGAAGCAAAAATCAGTGGTTTAAAAATGTTCAGCTAAACTTGAAAGAATTTGAATTTAGAAAAAGTCTACAGAACACTTCGTACGATTTATTATTCTTATTCTGCACCTTTTCATTATTCTCTGTCAGCCAGGTACTGAGAGTAAATAGTGTTTCCAAAAATCCTCCATGGTTATGCATTTCCATGCTGAACCACGCTCAGCAAATGGGGTGCCAAAAATGCTGAATTTGTCATAGGTATAAAACCTTTTTTTTTTTTCCTGACTGCTGCTATTTCTGTTAAACATTCCAAGACACTGATCATCCAATTTAAAACTTCTGTGGTGAACTGCTATTCCCTCTTGGGTGTCTGTTAAAGTTAATTTGTCAATGCACAAGAAGCACAGGATAAAGATCTTCTAACACAGGTTTGTCAGAACAGACATGGTGTATGTAGGTTTCTGAAATTGTACATGCTCCTAGGTCCACGGCTTGCATGAAAATCTTGTACTCTAATAAATAAATGCTATTGAAAAATATGTTTTCCATGAAAGGGAAAAATGACCTGCTTGCAGGAAATGTGACAGAGCTAAAACCACACAGAGAAATGCTTCCCAACCTGCAATAGAAAAAATCTGAGAAAAGAAATATAGTCTAAAAATGAGAAATGGGCTTTTTTTTTTTTTTTTTTTTTTTTTTTTTATGAGAGTGCCATTGTTGGTTTATACTTCTTAGCTAATTCTCTTGGAAAACACATCTAATTTATAACAAAACCAATGTCACTATTCTTTTGGTTGCTGGTCTTAACCCTGAAAGGCTTTTCAGACAGTCAGCAAATGATGTCATATGACACACATGGCAAATGGCCACTAACAGGACCAAAAGTGACATCTCTATCTCTGTACAAAATTCAAATTATGTGTTTGACTAACAAGACTGCACCATGTTGGACTAGTGATTGACAAACTGTCAGATACTTCAGATTTGCAAATATATGCTTATTTTCATTCCTAATTTATGCATTCTGTTAGTGCAAATGTAGTTGTAAAAAATACCCTCACATGCTAAAAAAATCTACTAAATGATGTAAACACCCACTTCACGTGTTATGAAGATTCTCTTGTCAATTCAATTGGCTACTCTGCATTCACACCTTTTCTTAATTTGGGAAAGCCTTCGATACACAACCAAGCCTAAAATGCAGAAAATATTTTACTTCTCCAGAAATTTTCAGATCAAAGTCAATGTAAATTATTTGAGCATGATTTTAATTTTTATTATGCCTGAATCAGACAGATCACCTTGACACAAGGCATGCACTAGGTTGGTGATAGTGATCTCTAGGTATTCTCTGGGGCAACAGTTCCTTCGAGCTCTTCACAAACCCCAAAAGATATCTTTGGCCTTGAGCATTACAGTTTAAAATAAATGCAACTTCCAAACTTACTAGGTTACCTTTCATTTAGCTGCCATCTAAATTCATTCTTCAGAGACACTCTGTCAGCAAAGTAGATATGAGTCAGTGTCTTCACTGTAAGAGAAAAAGAAAGAAAAACCTCACGCTATGTCATGTTTTATATGTAGAAGAGAAGCAACAATTATATGTTACCTCTTTTGGTTAGTTTTCAACAGAGAATTTTCTGGATGGCTTCCTTGACAGAATAAGAAAGTCTCTTTTACCAAAAAAAAAAAAAAGGCAAAGAAAAGTGTGGGAATGGAGACACTGGGGAAGTTGTGCATCCTCTAGGATAACACAAAGGGAAGTATTACAAAGACGGTTCCCAACTGGGCATGGATTTATAAGTTACACAGAGCACCCTTATCTACTGAAATGCAGAACTATATGCATGAGAAATTCCCAGCTGCTGACATTTTGTGAGCTTTTAATAGTACCATTAGTCAATATATCAGTATGCAGCATATCATATTGACTAGAGCTGATGTTTATAGTGGAAAGCTATTGACTTATGGGATGAAAAAGTGGATATAATTCAGCTTCAGGCATTATTGCCCACTGGAGGTTACTTTTTCATTTACAGGGACAATAATTTGCCCTGTAAACTGAAAACTCTTGGCTCACTATATATTTTACTATGCACTTTAATAAGACTTTTTTTTGCCCTAATGTGCTTTACATGGAAGCTGGAACTTCAGCAGTAGTATATCCTCTGTTAACATAGCCAACACTGAAAAAAGCAGCCCACAACTGAAAAAAAAAAAAAAAAAAAAAAAAAAAAAAAAAAAAAAAAAAAAAAAAAAAACCTTAAACCAATGAAACTTGAGTGTCTCACTAAAATGTCTTCTTTTTAGAAATGGTCAATTACATGTTCAGGTATAAATGCCAAGAGGTGCCCCTTACATATCTACCATGCTGTGGGACATTGAGAGCAGCCTTGAGGCTGACAGGAGACTTGGTTGTGCAGAGAAGTTGTGCAATCCTCATCCAAGATTTCTGTGGAAGCCCTAAGAAACCTGGCCTGACTCTCCTTTGAACAAGAGTTCAGACAGGATGGCTGCTTGAGGTCCTTCCCAACGTGAGTCCTCCTATGACCACTCTGAAAATTTTAAACCGGCTCTTCCAGCATTCACTGGAGAGACACAGACTGTTGCAGAAAATTAGATCCTATCAGCAAAAGACAAATGACTGCTTCAAATGGGAAGAAATGCTCTCTGGAGACACTGTGGAGGGACCCCAGAGGATGAGCCTGGGTTAGACAATGTGGACATGGATAAAAAGGGTGATATGGCATGGCTGGATTTCACTTTGACTGTACAGACTGGCGGTTAGTTGAAGATTCCATGATTATTCCAAGATGTTTTCTTTGCATGGGGCTCACTCATCCTTGATAACAACTGATGGCTTAGAATGCTAACATAGTGCATAATTTCACAGAATAAAAACTGCCATATGCATTGACTGATGAACTAATGGTCTGGATCCTACAGTTTTAGTAAAAGATCAGCTTGCTAACCACAAGACACACACACTTCAGCTGACAATACATCTTGATAAGCTAAAAAAAATTCAGAATTAGCTTGTCAATAGCAGAAATGAGTCAATAGCATAACAACTGCTATCCACATCTAATCATAGTAATGGCACAATAGACAATATTCATTATACACCTGTCAAATCTTGGTGTGAAAAAAGGCAGTAATAGATCAAGGATAGTATAACAATAACAGTAACAATAATAGTAAAAACAAGAGCAGCAGCAAAACCAAAAAACATCATGTCCTAAAATTAGTGTCATAAATCAATGAGTGTTTTCTTGTGTCAATTCACATTAAGATGCGCTGTACAAGACATAATATACCAGAGTATCCTAACACAACCTGACTTCCTAGTTTTACTTCATGAATTATAATTTAGGATTTAATTTTTTAAACCATTGGATAGTTACTTGTTATAAAATAATACATCCATGAATTTTCTCCAGGTTTTGTGGTGAGATACTCATGTGCTAGGAGGAAAAGCAGCTCTTTCTTCTCGCCTTCTTTTCATAGCATTCATCCCAACAGTGCTACTGTGTAACAGGACTAAATCACTTCAATCACAGTTTGACAGCTTAATGCTGACTTTGTCTCACAGAGAGGAAAGTATTTATAACTAGAATAAAAGATGGAACTGTTTTGAGAGCTTAGGTGGAGATTTGGTCTGGTTTGCCTTCTATGAAAACTATTTCTTCTACTGCCTGTTTGGCCCTTGATTAGCAGTGACAGCATTACTGGTGGTGTTCTGTTAGCCACATAGGGGATTGTGGTTCAGTATGGATGCCCTTCTGTAGAATGGACAATTATTGATTTATTTATTTTTAACAAATGTTTTTGCCCTAAAATTTTTCAGTGCATTGCCTGAATTTCCATTGTCTGCAATGAGAACAAAAATGCCATCAGGGCCTTATGTGTGCATCTGAATCTGGAGCTGAAACCTCCCCTTAGTTCTCTGTCTGGTTGCCTAAACATCATAGTGTGTAACATCACTGGAGATGCTGTGGGGTTGGCAGATGTGACACCATCTATAGGTAGGTAAAATCCTCCTATTCTTTTGACATGGCAACCAAAAGGGACACCCAAGGACATCTCAAATGACAGTAGATAATTATGTCTAGGCAATTTTACTTTATTCTTAGCATCTAATTTATGACAATCATTAAGAATATATCTATACTGAGAAATTAAATGGGACCAGGAACATTTCTGGTCATTAGGGTCAAGCAGCAAAATAAATTTGGGCCTGTGCTGGGGAATTCACTGAGCCTCTAAAAAGGGTAACTACACTTGGAATAGTTAATGGCATTCCCAACTCCTAAAATGCTTCCTGGTTTTGGCAATGTGTTAGTTGCTATGAACTAAGACTGGACAAAAGACAATTCTAATATCTCTCTGATCTGGTCAGATGAAAGTCCTTTTGAGCATTATCTCCTTTATTAACAGTCATAGCTAAAGCACATAAGAATTCAGCCTTGTGTAGGGATTAACAGATAAATGTGCCTCATTTGGATAATAGAAATGGTAAAAAATTCTCATCTGCCCACCTCTCCACAACTTGGTCCACCCAAATACACTCAAAATAATTCCAGACCCTTGAGGCAGCATTTTTCTGGATATTTCAGGTTCTACCAGATTTTTTTTCTCTCTTTGGATGTAATTGTCATTCAGTCCTAGATTTGAGGTATTGCAGTAGGTTTCTATGGGTTTAGTTTTATTAATTCCTTTCTCTGTCTCTGGTTTTCTCTTTCTATTCAGACACAGAGAATAATAGAATTGCTACTGCCAAACCCCTCACTCCATTGGAGTGAAAACCATTCATTTGTCATCTCAATTTTAAGATTCCTGACTCCAAATGCAAGGATATTCTCCATGGATGTAATGGGACATTTAGCAATTTACTCATTTTCTTCACATGCTACTTATTTAGACACTCAGCAGTTGGCAGCTTTGATGTGAGTGGTAAAAATTATAAAGACATTGCATATCATAAAAATACAAATGAAAGAAAACATGGGCCCTGTTTTATATCAGACTAAATTGGCTAGTGTCATACTCAAGATTTTTGCTTTATGAATTATAATTGCTAGAGGAGGTGTTCCCTAGTGAAACACTACCTGTCTCTTTCATATATAACATCAGCTCTTCACTTTTTCCTCCTTAAAGAAATTGCTGTGCCAAACTTAGGCACAAAGGAGGAAATTTATAAACTCAAATAGTACACATATGAATAGAAAAGTGTATCACTCTGTTTGAGATCCTTAACATAATTAAGGTGTCTGTCAAAAATGAAAATAAATAATATTTTATGGAGGAAGTGGTAAAACTCAGCTGAGCAAGTAGGGCTGTGATTGTTCAAAAATATTTACATAGTAGGGGAAGGGGGGAAAAAAGAAATTGTTTTCATGCTGCTGTTTTATCCTGGCCATTTTTGGAGGATTTTAAGAAAATCTAAGTACGTAATACATAGCTGCTTACTCTGTCCTACCCCTGTGCTGGGACAGGGGAAAACACAGGTAGAACAAGAGTGAGAAAACTAATTGTTTGAGCTAAAGTTACTTTAATAAATGAGGAAAAGAAGGGAATAAAACTCGAGCAGCACCGATGTAAAGGCGATCAATCATCACCTTCCATTATCTCTCAGCAACAGTGACCTTGGAAGATACTTCCCTCCATGCTTCAGCTTTGAATTGTGGAGCATGACATTAAATTCTTTTGGCCCATTCAAATAAACAGTCCCTCCTGTTTCCCCTACAACTCCTTGCCCACCTCTGGATTATCTTTTGTGGCATGGCAGAAAAGAAGCAGAAAGTGTTGAAGCTGTGCAAGCTTGTGTGTTAATCAACACACAATCATTAGTCGGTTATCAATACTGTTCTGATCACAAATTGGTTACATCTCACCATATGGACTCCTATGATGGAAATTACAGTCCATTCCTGCCAGACTAGGGACACCATCATGAGTTCTGATGTTTAAACTGTGACCTGTTTTCTCTGTAGAGTGCACATACAGTGAGAGAAAATCTGGTAGAAATACTCTGGGAGTGAATCTCTGGACATTCTTGCATATTTCAAATAATATGTTAAACCAAGGATCATAGTGGGATCAAGATCTCCAATAAAGAGAGTAATAATTCTAATCGGCTTCCTATAATTTTTTTTCTATTAACTTTCTTCGAAATTTTTTCTCCCTCATAGCTTCTCACTGGGCACTCAACAAGATTTTGGAATTCCATCCTTGTAGATATTCAAATATTTTCTGGACAAGATGTGAGAAACTCAATCTAAGTTGGTTTGGCTTTGAGGAGAGAGATAGAACAAGGTTCTTCCAGAGGTTTTTCCCAAAATACATATATTTGTGCTCTGTGGTTCCACACCAGTTTGCTCCGACTAGTGCCAGCATTCTGCTGTATTTCTGCTCTGTGGTTCCACACAGCAGCTGTACACAGCTACCACAATTTCGGCCCCCTTATTTTGTGCTATCAATAAATGTCCTGACTGCCATCTTATCTGTGTTGAAGTTCTCACTGCCACTCAATCCCGTGACTCTGCACTAGTGGGAGTCGCCAGTGGGAAAACAGAGGGAACTAGTGAGAGCTAGTGGGAAAACTGTGCTAAAACTCTCACAGGTGACTGACTTTTCTGGTGTAGGGAGCAATAGCAGTGCTGCTTTCTTCAGATGTGGATTTTGGGAAGACATAACACATACTAAATCTGTCTCTGAGGGTTTTGCCTTCTGAGGCTGCCACCAAAGGGGCCAGACAGGCAAGATAGAAAACTGTACCTTAAGTCTGCACAATGCCTGTTTATGAGTTTACATGTGTACCTAAGTATGCTGTTGAAACTGAAAAAGCAAATTTTAAAGAAATTTGCAGCATAGATTTTTATTATATAAAAATCTAAGGTCTTTAGATTTAGTAAGGTCCGGACACCATTAAGATGTTCTACTCACACTACTTTGGTATCACAAACAAATGTAGGACTTTTTTCCAGGCCTGAGAAATATCTCTCAAATACAATGACTTACAACAAGCTTTAGGAGACAGCTTGTTCTACTTTCCTTGTATTTTTCCTTATCATTTCAAAGTTTATTTAATTTTAGATTTTAGAATTTTACTCAGAGATTTACTGCTCAAAATCAGTAGAAGGGAGGGACATTGAGCTGAGCTGTCTTTGCCATTCTGTAGGTGCACACCAGTCCTCTAGACTTTGAGTTTAGTAATGATTGACATGCACATATTGAGAGATGGCTTCTCCTTCTTCCAGACATCTGGTCCATGGGAAGATGAGGTTTCTATTCCCTTTCCGCCTCCAAAATAATATTGATTTCTTATTTGAAAAAAGAACTAACTGGTCCACTGGGAGATTTTATTTTCAAGTCTCTTGATTACTTTTTTTTTTAATTAATTAATATTATATATGTTAAAAATGTCATTTAATTGAGATATTTTTAATTTCAAACCATACATAATCCAAGTCTGTGACGTTATTTTTGCTCCTAGAGGAACTGTTGTTTAGGTGTTGCATACTTGCATTCTTTCCTGATCTGTCCCCAGCTTGAAGATGTTCTTGTGATCACATGAATGCCATGATGCGCTGGTTCTTCTTACAAATAAAGGACATTTTGTGGTAGGTCTTGTTCACGTTTTCTAGTAAAGAATAGTAGGTTATAGAATTACGACAACATAATTAATTTAGATGGGTTTATCAACTGAAATATATGGCATTGACAAGGGCAGTTCTAGCTTCGTCAGTATTCAACACATGCAAAAGATTAAAAAACGATCCTACACAGATTGTTGTTTCTCATCAGGCAGTGTAGAAATTAAAGCTTCCTAGTATTCATTGTTAAAGAACTTTTATAGTTAGAATTGTTTTTTTTTCAAATAAAGTTCCCTTACAAGGAGTTATATGGCAAATATCAAGTTAAAAAAAGATGGCTGGCAGACCTCAAGAAAAGATATAAATATTACAAGTTCTTTTCCCTGGAAAGTAAGCAAACCATTCATACTAGAATTGCTTATGTCAGACTTCATGATAATCATAAATCAAACACAAATCTGTCATAAGATTTCAAAGATTCAGCTACTACAGTTGAATGTTCTCTTTTCTGCAAGTTTTTGTTTTAATGTGGTTTATACAACTGGGTTTTTTTTTGCGTTTGTTGATTTTTAACCTGTCCCATTTCATAATTTTTGGAATTGGGAAATATTATTCTCTCCCCAGAATTAGGTTGAATTGGTAAAATGTATGGCTGAAATATATTTAAACAGTTATGATTTTATATTTGTTCTACTTACTTTCTTTAATTCTGCTTGAATATTTTAATTTCCCTTGACAACTAAAGTATATATTAATTATTGAAGCATAATAATTTTTTGCCTTAATCTTTATCTCTTTCATTTTTTATATATTGTTTTCTTGCTAATGACTCTTGAACAACTTCAAGAATATTGGGCTTTTGATATCCAAAATATGTTTGGTAGGTCTGTGAATGCTTTTGACTTCTATTCCTTATTAGTTTTTCTTTTTCCTTACTGATTATTCTGTTACAATTTTTCATTCAGTACAGCCTAGTTACATTTTATTCAAGTTTAATTTTTTCTTGAGGTAGAAATTCTCAGTAGTTTTCCTGTGTTGGAAAAAGAAAATATACAGACCTTCTTTATATTCATGCGCTGGATATGTTCCACCCAGCTGACTTTTCTGCCTAATTTCCTTTTGTCCTTTACCACTCAAAACCTTAGTTACAGACCTGCTTTGATCCTTTCACTTAATTTGAATAGAATCAACTTAAAATCATTCTATTCAGGGTTAATTTTCATGCCTGGCTTATCTTCTTGACTTATCACTACCGAATCTTCCACTGGGATCAGAAATCTTTTCATTCTGGCATGTGACAAACCTGTAGATAACAAGGACTGATATTCTATGAGAGTGAAATTATTCTGAAAAAAAGGTATGGCCAGCACAATTTTGATTTTCCATGCTATAAGGAATGTCTCCACAAGGGTAAAAAAAGAATAAGCTGCTCCAACCAGGATTAGTATGGGAGAGGGCTAATTGGTCTTTCACCTTATTTTTGCTGTCATTCCTTCAGGGATTAGGTTAAGCCTCAGTGTATGTTTCATCAGGGAATTACAGAGATTAGACTTTGTCTCTCTGTCTATCATTCAGACACTTCCTCTAATGTTGACTAGATTTTTCTAAGTCTCACAACCCATCGTGTAGCTCCTTTCAGTCAAAAATAGGTATATAATTGATGGTATCAAAGGCTGATCCTGGGTTAGTAGAATGAAAGGTGTGA
This sequence comes from Melospiza georgiana, assembly GCF_028018845.1. NCBI lineage: Eukaryota > Metazoa > Chordata > Aves > Passeriformes > Passerellidae > Melospiza > Melospiza georgiana. Next base: position 76,461,630 of record NC_080465.1, read on the forward strand.
GACCATAAGATGATTCCAAAATCTTTATTAAGTTTCCTGATTTTCCACCTTTCACTCGTGCCAAGTCTCACTTTACCTATGGGGTTTTTACATCTTTAAATTAAGAAGATGCTAATAAGCTGTCTACAAGTCTGACCTCAGACACATAAAGTATTCTGGGTAGAACTGAGATTGCCTACTATAAAGTAATATAACCCAAAGTCATGACCTGGTCCTTTAAAATAAAGCTCCCCTCAATGACAAAATAGAACTGCTGTAGGAAAATGTCAGTTACTCAGCAAAATTTAAATGAGGCAGAGAGACCAACCCTGGTTCTTCAAGTTCCAGCTAGAAAGAAATCTTCACGAATATTGCAAAACTGACTATCATAGTTATATCTGAATGCTTAATTATTCACAGGATTTCCTTTCAGCCTAAAGGCCATGAGAAATTGCATTAACTAAGGATGGGATTCATCCCATACAGCTGTAACTGTAAAAGACTACAGGATCTGCAACTGGAATATTAGTGTCGCGGACATCCCTTCATGAAAATCCTTTCTTTAGGATTTTTTCTTCCTGAGAAGATGAGAAGCCAAGGATTATCTACTGCTGTGGAATGCAACAAGTAGATCCATGATTGGTCTCATGTGGATGTTTAGAATTAATGGCAAATCACAGTCAGCTGGCTCAGACTCTCTGTCCGAGCCACAAATCTTTGTTATTCTTTCTTTTCTATCCTTAGCTTAGTTAGCCTTCTAAGATGAAGCCTTTTCTTCTATTCTTTTAGTATAGTTTTAATGTAATATATGTCATAAAATAATAAATCAAGCCTTCTGTAACATGGAGTCAGATCTACATCTCTTCCTTCAACACAACCATCACATATTAGCATTTTAAATTTAGTACAATAGATAGGTATTTTTAGTGAACATTTCCTAGCCCTGCTTAGTTCTCCTTAGGATGATCTGAGTTAATGCACTAGAAATACCAGTTCTGGTTTGAATTGAAGGTGGAACAATGGTAACACTGGGTGTAGATACCTATGTTTGCTCGACACTTGGCCGTATCCTCCTGCTACAACCAGGAGAAAGAGGCACATTTTGAGGGTGGTTCATCTAACCAAAGATCCCTGCCTAGAAAAAGTCAACAGGTATATGAAGGTGTGACTCTTTAGCCACTGGATATGGAGGAAAGTCTTTTTGCACAGCCATCTTAGATAAAACATCCAATTCCAATTTGATATTAAAATAAGTTAATTGAATTTGAAATTTTGACTGCACTTCAGATAAAGACATTACTTCCATGAAGAAATTACAGTTTTATTTCTGTGATCTATGTTTGTACAGTGCATTCTACAAGCAAACAAAAACTTTATTTCCTTATTTGAAAGTGCTAGGTGATGAAAAACCCACTATAGTTCTTTGCCAGTCATTCTACTCTTTTTATAATTTTTGTTAAAAATGGATATTTCTTTTCAGAATCAGTTTGCCAAGTTTCCATCCCCAGCCACTGGATCTTTTCAAGTTTTTCCTTCTAAGACTGAGGAAACTTCTATTATCACATTTTTATTCTTTCGGGGGATATTTATAGACCATGTCTAGTTATGCCTTTATCTTCCTTTTGAAAAATCAAAAAGAGCATGCAGTACTTCATTGCACAGTGTTTTTAAACCTGTAATAATTCCCATGGAACTTTTCTGAACACTTTCCAATCTTTTTTAGATACCTTTTCTTAGCTGCAGGTACAAAGACTGGACAGTTTTCCTATAATGGTCATATCAATGCCAAGTACAAACTATTAAAAAGATTCCTTTCTCCCATCTGATAAATTTTCATTTATGTGTTTAAGGATCATATTGGTCCTCTGCAACAAAACATCTCACTGGATCCCATATTCTGCTGATGAGCTATTACTGATTCTCATTTTCTCTTTCAAGTCTTTTACAAGATCACAGTTCTCAAGATAGAATTTTCCATCCAGTAAATGCAACTTTGATTTTCTAATCTTGGGGCAGAAATGCAGCTGACTGAGGTCAGTGTAATTCTGTTCTATGGCATTTTCTGCTAGATAAGGATCTGAGCAAGAATTTTATTTCAAGAACTTGTTATATGAACTTGATAAAGTCCTTTGCTTAATTTTACACCAGGAATTAAAACTAACCTTAATGTGGTCCTAAAACCATTCCTCCTGAACATCTAAACTATATTTTCAAGTTTTACCATTAGGAGCCAGCCATGATCATCTTGGAAACTCTGCTTCAATTCTGACCATGTTGGTCCTATTCCCTTATTTATTCTAATTCTTTCCTGTCTGAAATATTCATGTGACATTCATATTTATGACAATCTTTTAAAGCATACAGCCCTTCATCAACAAAAAGAGATTTTCCTTCTCCTCATTCTCTTTCTTCTCGCATCTTTTCTTTGCATTTCAGTTTGTCCATCTTTAAAAAAAAGTTAATAAAAATAATTTTAAAAATTCCCACCTAATGAGTAATTTCCAGAAAAGTTGCACTCCGCAAATAAAAATCATGCTTACAATAAGAAGACTAGTTTGATTATAAATTGGTTGGGGAATGATAAGCCCCCACTACAGGACTGGGAAGAAAAGACTCTAGTGGTTTCAATATTATGGAGGCCACCAAAGATTCTACATTACATATCCATGTAGACCCTCACAATATCTCTCAAGCTTAATTTTTTTAATATGATGATACATTCCCATTTCACAACTTGATTGCTGAATTGAATCAATTAGGATATTGTGACTAAGAACTCACTATGATCCAAGACAGGAATTAACTCCAAGTACTGGCCTGTCTTGTACAGCTGCTTTGAAAGATTTACATCTTTCTGAAAAGGACATGCATGATTCTTCCTCCATTTTGAACAGAGAGCACTTAAAGGAGATACTATGTTTTCCAGAGATGTGGATGCTAATTCTCATCTTATTGGCAGCTGCTTAATGTTATCAGGTGTACTAGGTGAATCTTAATAAAGGAATAATGAAGACAACATGTTTCTTCTTGCTTTTGTTATTGCTCCATTAGACTTTCAGTGCATCACATTCTATTTCCTAAGCCTCCCTGCAGCCCATGAACAAGCCACAATCATGAAGGACCAAGAAACGTCAAAAAGATATTTTCTACCAATTCCCAGAAAAGTATTTTTTTCTCTTGTCATACAGAAGTCCCACTCTTTCTCTTAACTTGTTAGTGATTCTCAGAAAGTCCTTGTCCGGGTGTGGATGAACCATTGCAGTCAAACCTGGTGGATGCACAATTGTTTTCCAAATATAAAATGCTGCTAAATTCATCCCAAAAGCAGCACACATTTTGCAAGTGTACCTGGGCTGTAAGAGGCAAAACGGGTTCTGAAATGGCTATTACTTCTAAAACAATTTTTAGCACTCTGTGCGTGCCTTCAGAAAGTGCAAGTTGATTGGAGAAAATAAAAGGGTTTGTAATCAGTCTTTTAAATAAGCTGTTAAAGCAACATAATTTGCACCATTTGTTATCATTTGTTGCCGTTAAGATGTTTCCATATCCATCTGACCTCTTCTGCTATAGAATTATAGAAATATTTAGGCTGGAAAAGAAAGACCTTTAAGAGTCCAACCACTAACTCTGCAGTGCTATGTCCGTCAATAAACCATTGTGCCTCTCCTACATATCTCAGACATGTCTAGAGCTGGTGACTCCACCACTCCACCACAGGGCACCCTGTTCCATTGCCTGACGTCACTTTTGGTGAAGAAATTTTTCCTAATTCAATCTAACCCTTCTCTGGTGCAACTTCAACTTTTTTCCCCTTGTCCTGTCACTAGTTACTCAGGAGAGAAGAATGACACACAAAATTTCACTATGTGACAGCTGCAGCCCATTCAGGAGTCATCATTTCTTGTACTGTAGACACTTCTTCCAACTACCTTATGTAGAGAAAACTGCCCTAAGAGACCATTGCTGCAGCTACAGGAACAGTTTATAGAATCTTTTGGTGGGCTTTTCATGTGTAGTTCCTTCAGAGCTGACCAGGCTGTCAGCTATGAGCAGTTGCCAGGGCAGGATAGACAAAGCGAGATAAAGAATAGCTCAGCAGAGGGATTCCAGGTGGGTTTTGGAGAAGGAGTTGAAAGAACTCTTGATTTTCCACAGGAGTCAGTGTCAGGACCCTGTACCCTGAAACTGCCAGACTGTACTGAATTTCTGGCAGGGAATTTCACCAGGCAAATTTCATGAGTACAGGCATTCGTTCTGTCTTTTCTGTCTGTAAATGCTTGGGTCCTGCCTGGTTACACAGCACACCCACTAGAAGGGGTTAAGAAACTGGTACAAACACTAAACATCTTTAAGAGGCCTAGTAAAGTGATCCTGAGGGATTTCCCAGAAATAACTATCTTTGTGTTGCTGTGTAACAAGAAGGGCTGGAGCTGTGGAAAGGACATTTAGTGGTTCTAGAGAGGAAGATGACATTGAGGGAATCTGTTTTACAAAAGTCATGAAAGTGTAGGATCCAGGTACCTGCATGAGAGGCAGGAGGTGGAAGAGGCTGGAGAAGCTCCCCACTATATACTGAAGGTCAGATTCTCTCCCCATAGCTTGGGTCACTGCCTCCTTGGCCCACCCTCTGTGCCACACATCATGTTCTGCCCTGATCTCTTCCCTGCGCTGATTCTTGCCCCCTGTTCCTAAATGACCCTGAATTCTCACCCCAAGAACTTCTTTCTTACTCTTGGTGATTTGCTGTGAATATCTGTTTAGTTATAATAGGTTAGATCGGGAAGCTGAGAGATCTGCATGAAAAGTTATCCCTGCTGAACTGAATGTTAGTGTTCCTGATTTTTGAGGAGCTTATATCTCATCCCAAATGTTCTGCTCAGGCAGTGACTTTGTTTTTGCTTTCTGGCAGTCCACAGACCCCAGTTGCTAGTGTTTGTTTCTTCTATGATCTCTCAGCACCTTTTAGTAATCACTATGGAAGTTATTCACCTCCCTCAGATTTAGGCATCTGGCCTCCTCATTTTTCTGTTTGTTTGTTTATTTATTAGTTGATTCTTTTATAGATGATGAGAATAAATTACAAAAATGTGACTCATTTAATTTTAGGAACGAATCTGGCTTAGGATGGGTTGGATCACCCTGTAGTGAGATCATCATATTTGCCATAGGAATATAGATCTAGTTAAAAGTAAATCTGGACCTACATGAATGTCTGAGATACCATCATGGATCCCTTTACTCATCTGAAGGAAGGATTAATACCATTCAGCCAGTATTAAAGCTTTATGATTTCTACATAAAAGCAACACAGAATTTTTCACCCCTAAGATGATGACAGAGCTTTTTTTTCCTCTCCCTAGAGATTACACTTGATCATTCTGTTTATATGAAAGATGGGTGTCTGTGGACAAGTGATAAGAATAATATTTAAAAATGCTGTAAGAAATACTTACAGAAATTCCTATCTAGTAACAATAACATTTTATAGTTATGTTATATATTAGGTTTTTGGAAACTAAATAATGCATCTGCTCTGGCCCAGGAGATCTCTTGTCACAGCAAAGAAACCTCTGCTGTGAGCTTCAAAGACATCTTGACGTTTAATGAAGAGATTTTTCTTTTACTTTTTGACTGAATACCTTGTGTCGAATGACGCATCACAACTTTCCCCAGCAAAGCTCTCAGCGTGAACTTGGTGCTGTTACCAAAACTCCGCAGATTGCCGGTCTGCTTTTTGAGGCTCCTGTTTCTTGATATCAGCCTTCCGTGTTGCCCAGAGCTTGCCTGCCTGGATCCCATCTCTCTGGCACGCTGTGTAGCACAATTCATCGGCGTGGGCTCTCCAAATAATACAGCATCACTCAGCCACCGGCCTCCCACCGTGGCCCAGCTCTCATCGTCGGCTTCAAAAAGGCACACAGCATGACATGCCTCTCTGAATGTGCACAGACTCCAGTGGTCAAGCTGAACAGTCAAAAGTCTGTGCCAGTTCTTTCCTGGCATTTAGATCTCGTTTGCCGCCAGACCCTGTAAAAGAAATAATCTCCCAATTGAAGACAGTTTGTGGTGGAATATGGTGATGGGGTGATTGTGGAAATAGCTTCATTTGTCTTTCAGAGACAGAGTTCTCCACTGTCAAAGTCATTGATTACCAGCTCAGCCAGGGTAGGAGGCGTCTTTCCCCCCTCTGAGCTACAGGATATTAAGTTCCATAATTGCTTACAGTCAAATGCCTATGCAATACTTAATTGCCTTCTGTAAGCTGCTTGGCGATGGAGCAAGAGCAATGGTTTGACGAGTGGAGCTAGAGTCCAAAACACAGTGGAGCTTGCAGCAATAGGATCCCTGCTGATAAGAAACAAACACGTCTGCTTCTGTGTCATTGTTTTTTTGGCTGCATCAGGCAAGTTTTGGGAAAGTTATTGTCTCCTAGCAGGCGGTGCAATGGGCAGCCAAAATGTGCTAGTTCACCAGCTTTTCCTCTCCAAAACCAAGCTCAAATTTTGGCTCTAGTCACTCTTCAGAATTACTTTAGTACATCCACATTCATACTCATTTCAGTGTCGCGGTGGCTGGCACAGGCAGGCGAAGTTTGCTTCAGGTTGCTGCAGACGTACCCAAAAAGAATCTCACAATAACTTAGTGCTGAAAGCCTGAGCAGAGGTGTTTTAAGAAGAGTGTGTGTGTGAAGAGGCAAGAACCAGACTAAAGCCAAGCCCAACTGGCAAGTTTTGGGTATAAGCCCCAACATATATGCAAAGGTACTGTCCTAGCATAGCCAAGAGCTATAAACCAGGATTGAAGTTGTGTTATTTTTCCAGTATGATTTTCAACATGATCAGCTTAGACAGAAACAAAAGTCTTTCTTAATTACAAAAACAAACAAATAAACAAAAGAATGCTGCCTTTTTTTTTTTTTTTTTTTTTTAATTGTAGTACAGAGCCGTGTTCAAAATTCCTTCAGGGAATGTTTTTGAAGATCAGGGGATTAAAAATGTTATCCTGCTTCCTGAAACTGAACTTCTTTAAATGATTTTTCATGCTTGTTTCTGTTGAGGAATCTTGTAATTTACAAAGAGATAAAGGAAGAAAATACAAATTAAAGAAAACTTAGGTGAAAAATAAGTCCTAAGGTAGTTCTTAATGGCAAGTCAATGCAGAGATGTAGTTAATATGGTGATACTATTTCTAGAGTAAAAGATATTTAAAGATTTTTTTTGTCTATTGCTGGCACTTAGCTACATAATAGGAGCACATTTTTAAATGTACATATTCTTAGCTTTAAGTAATCAGGTAGTTTCATTATTTTTATAAATACATCATTATTTAGTTTCATCGCTTTAAGCATATTATTGGTTTCATTATGATGTTAACTAAATTCAAAGTTGTAAGGGATGTAAGTAAAGCAAGATACTATGTCTTTTCAGGAACTAAATTTTACCATTTTCATGCTCATTTTACAAAAATCTAATCTTGGACTGCTTGGGTAAATCATTAATTCAGTTAGTAGAAGTTAAAAATAAAAACTAAAAGATTGTTATAGATTTTTAGAAAATACTATTTTGCTCCATTTATTTTTGCAGAGGACATATTATTTAAGATTTTTTCAATTTATTTTCTAAAAATTAAAACAGAAAGCATGACCTTTTGTACAAATTTGATGTTATAAATTAAGTGTTTGACTTTGTTAGGTAATGGCAAAGAATTTTGGAGGACATAAAGATAATGAAAAAAGCAAAGACTTTAAAATACCAACAGCCCTTTTGAGGGGTCTGGATCGCAAAACAAAAATCTGATGTTTCTGTAACTCTGAACCTGCTCCAGTGAGTGACTATCCTGTCAATGAAGAAACCAGCAATTTCCCACACTGATGCAGAATTTTGAACATCTGTTATTGTTGCATTGTAAGTGTTGTTCAATTGGGTTTTTTTGTAATTGTTTTTACTTTTGCTAATTTTTGAGAATTTTGAAATTCCAGCAGGGCAGAGAAAGTTATTTGAAAGCTCACAACAAAATTGCTTTGACTTTTATTTCGGCTACTTGCCATCCTTAATGATTCAATCTGTTATACAGAACTTTTCCATTCTAGTGATTGTCTTTCTGAAGTAGTGTCTCAGAATTGTTACATTTGCAAAAAGACTGTTTTGGCAAACTAATGCATTGCACATCCTACTTGTTGAAGAAGAAGTTGATAGTGATTCCTAAACGAACAAATCCCACTTTTTTTTTACAGCTTCTGTCATTCTGGATGATAGAAAAAAGGAAGTGCTGAATAACGTTCTGAAAAGCAGTGGAAATTACTTCAGGCAAAAATCAGTTGCCTGAATATGGATGCCTAATGCCCTTAATCTATTTTCCAGCAGTAGCTGAATGGGGGTGGGATAATTTATGATATCTAATGCAAAAGATCAGTGTTTGGGCAACTGAATCACCATCGTAAGATCTGTGACTTTGAAGTGATTTAGGCACCAAATGCTTCTGTTGAAATCAAAGGGAACAAAGCACTTCAAGGGTTTTAAAGATTTGGCTAAAAAGCTTACACTTAATAATTTTCACTGATATTTAAGCCATAATTTTTGAAGTTACATAGATAAAATAAAAATCAACAGGTTTTGCTATGTTAAGGACTAAATGCCTCTGTCTTCCTCCCAGTGAACAAAACCTGAATGATTCCATATGCATTACATACATTTTTTCCTCTTCATTTTTAATCTGGTACATCTATTTTGTAGACCACAGAAACAGTGTGTGGGTTAATTTTTTATCGGCTTAAACATTGTGAGCTGAAAGTCATTATTGTAGTGATTTATGGCAACTACTCTATTGCCAACCTTAACACAATATTTTTCTTATTACTTAATTGTTCTAGTAGGGCTTCAGCTATTAGTTTCTTAGTTCTGAAAATAGGAAACAAGAGTTTTCTATTACAGATGCTTGGCTAATTAGTTCGGAGGCTGTCTAATGGGGACTATTAAAAATGCAAATAAGGAGTGATCAAATAGTGCAAAGTTTTGTCCTGACAGAGTATACTAATAAGTTTCTGCCAAAATAAATACATAAAATGATGGAAGAGAATCAAGCTTGAGATGGCACCCTTAACTGCAAATGGGATAGCACAAAGATAACATGGATGAAAGCCAAATACCTCATGACATTTAAATTTGGATATAGCTATAAGAATATACCTTGGGGGGAAAAAGGGGGGTGATGAATCCTGTGCTGACTTTAGAGTAAAAGATAAACTGTAAGAAGGGTTTCTCTATCTATGATCTGATCTGACTCATAAACTTCAATGGGCCATGGAAACCTCCCACTCTTTACCATTGCATCATATAAATATGTACATGCAGGTAAGCAAAAGAACAAACAAGGTGTTGTGAGGGAGCCATAATCAAACATTCACAATCTAATCCATTATTTTTAAGATGGAAAACCATTGGGAGAAGTTTGTATATGATATCTCACATATTTTTTAGGATGTTATTTGAATTTAAAACAGTTTGAAAAAGCTGGTTTAAAGGACTAATAAAAGGAACTTCAACTTCCATGATGGAGTAAATATACATTTCTTCAAATCTCAAGAAACCAGTACAAAGGAGAAGAAGTTAACTGGATGGGGGTAAAATCTTATTTGTAATTCAAAATAACAATTTTTAGTGTAGTTTTATTCACTTTAGACATGGTAATAGACTGGCGGACCTGTGTGACCTGCAACGTGGTCACCAACCTAAAAAATGGATTTGGTACTCCTTGTACATTATGAATTGTCAAGAGAAAAAATGTGACATATCAGATGTCCTGCAAGGAGATTACATGGCTATATGCTTCATGGTTCCTTTTTCTTATGGTGAAAATATTTTTAAGTAAGAAGCAAATCAGTGCAGAAAGATTCTAGAAATGGAAAATGCTCAACTGCTCTAGAGTGCTCTGGAAGAGAAGCTCAAGGGAACAGGTAGACCTACTAATGGATAAGATAGAATGGACTTTGCAATAATTTGGGACTATTTATTTTTTGCTTTGGTGAGCTTTATCTCACCTTTGGTGACAACTTTGTTGTCATCTTCTCTCTCATTCCATTACTGAGATGCCTTTGTATTGACCTCCGAGCTATTTTTAGGAAATAAATTTTGACATATTTCCCTTCTCTTCCTTCTTGCTCTGTTTCAGATAAATCCCAGCCTAATGTTTTGCTCCACAGTGGTCCTTTATTTGTTCCCTGTTATTGTTCCCACTGATAGGGCAGTGTTATTGATTTTCTCTTCCCATTGCTACAGCGGGATTGTCATTTACATGGCTGTCATACGCTGAAACCTCAGGGCCAAATTCCTGCCCATTAGCAAGCTGCCTTGCCCTATTTAAAAGACACATTTGGTGTCCTGTCAGTCTTCCAAATAGGCCTCTTGCTGGCTGTAGCTCCTGTTGGAAGTGTCTCTCTCTCTCTGTGCTGATTAGAGTCTAGACTGAACATTTGCTAAGGAGGTCCAAGACAAACTTCTTTATGCACAGGGTAAGTCATGCATAAGATTGGATCCCAAAGGCAGCAGTACAATCAGCAATAGTTTATATACAAGCTAAACAAACACTCAGAGGGGAAAAGTCTTTACGGGATATAAACATGAGTAGATAACTAGGCTCATGACCTCCTTTCATTGTAAAATGTTACTCCTCAGCTGTGGTCATGAGCTAAGTGACTTTGCCTTCAAGACTTTTCCTTGAGCATTAGTCCCCCTGGATTATTTTGGTGATTTCTACTGAAACAAAAGCAAACAGGATCTGGTGGATTTGAGAAGAAGGGCCTGTAATGAGCAAGCTGTTCCTGCTGAAGATTTCAAACACTCTTCTGTTTCAAAAAAAGGCATATGGTGGCTTTATTAGGGGACATGACCTGCATTCACTTAGCCATGTCCAGCAGACCATCCTCTTTCCCTCAATTTTGCTTGTTAAAACACTAATACTCCATTTATGTGTCTTTATATGTACACAGATATATATATATATAAGGAAATGTGCTGAATAATAAGATGCTAAAGTAACTAACACGCTTACATGAGAAAAGAAGCAGTTCAGAAAAATCAGAAGAGAAACTCAAAACCTCAGTGCCCACACATCCTATCTTCTGGGCTACCCCAAGATGAGAAGCTTTTGCTTTCTCTGGTTTTAATCACAAGCCCCAGTGGGGAGCTGAGGAAACTTTGTGAGAAAAGTTTCCTCTGCGCAGCCATATCTTCATGAAAAGTTTCAGGTTTGATGAGTCATCATTTTCACACACACACACAAAAACACATTGTGCCGAAAGATTTCTGACCAACCCTAGTAATGAATCCATCTGCTGCAGTCAGAGAACACAATTACGAGACAAATCACCCATCTTGAACAGTAAAGCTGAGAATAGAACCCCCTCTCTTTTTATTTTTTTGCTTAAAAAAAAAAAGAAAAGAAAAGAGAGAGGGAGAAAGAAAAGACACAAACCGTTATCCTTTGATCTTAAGGAGGTTTTTACTATCCTCTATTAGGAGATGACTTAATCTGCTCTCCTAGGCATGGCCCAGCTGCAAGAGACAGAAGTGATCTCATACCCACACACAGATGCACACAGAGAAAAAGAGAGAGGGAATCTGTGTATGTCCTTTGCTTGCTCTGTGATCATTAAAAATCTGGTAACGCTACTGTTCAAGAATGAAGGTTAAACCCCACCTGCTAGTCATTCTACCCAGGCATCTGCTAAACACGGCCCTCCTTACTCTCTGCAGTGAGGCTGGGTAGCTGTTGCATACCCGCTGTGCTCTGCACAAGGGATGGCTGCATATGAATGGGCAGAGAATTGCTCTTCCTTTGTGCCTGGTCTACCTTACAATGCATCAGTGTGAAAGCCCGTTGCTTCTGAAAATGATAAGAAAGTAAAGGATGTTATTGAAAGATCAAACCAGAGGCCAGATTTTGCCTGAAGTCTAAACTGCTTTATGAGCAAAACACTGAGGTTCAGGTAATCGATGTTCAATGTCCATTTCTACCTCAGATTTCTTTCAGCCCACTGGGGACACCATTTAATTTAGCTGTTTGCTGTAAAACAAAGATTGTGCTCATTCAGCCTCTACCCTCCAGCCTCTCCCTGGTCTTCTTTACTTACACTGTAAGATCTTCTAGTCAGAGAATTTAATGTGTTTGTACAGCACCTCACACGTGGGGACCCATCTCCCACCTGGGGCCTCTACACATCACAGAACCCGCAGAAACTTTCGTTTGGAAATGAGAATTTAAACGTCAAAGTTGGCATTG